>NW_027248354.1:2654512-2657012 GCF_041260155.1 Ptychodera flava | reverse complement strand
ACACATACATACATACATACATACATACATACATACATACATACATATATACATACATACATACATACATACATACATACATACATACATACATACCACACCACACACACACACACACACATACATACATACATACATACATACATACATACATACATACATACATACATACATACATACATACATACATACATACATACATACATACATACATACATACATACATACATACATACATACATACATACATACATACATACATACATCCATACATACATACATACATGCATGCATACACACAAACAGATTGATGAAGACAAAAAAGACAGGCAGACATATATGCTGCTGGCCTATCCTATGAGCTCTCTTAAGTATATAAACATGTAACTAATGTAAGATAAAACAATCCCAGATTAAAGTTGCTGATAGATGTTAATGTTCAATGATTTCTTGATAAAGATACACATACTACATACATACATACATACATACATACATACATACATACATACATACATACATACATACATACATACATACATACATACATACATACATACATACATACATACATACATACATACATACATACATACATACCATACATACATACATACTACATACATACATACATACATACATACATACATACATACACATACATACATACATACATACATACATACATACATACATACATAAATACATGCATGTGTACATGCATGCATAGATACACACAAAGAGACTGATGAAGACAAACAAGACAGGCAGACATAGATGCCGCTGAACTACCATATGAGGTCTCTTAGGTATATAAACATGTAACAAATGTAAGATAAACAATCCCAGATTAACGTTTCTGATAGATGTTAATGTTGAATGATTTCTGGATATACATACATAGATACATATGTAGATACATATATATATATATATATATACAACATATTTACATACAGACAGACAGGGAGACAGACACACATGCACACAGATACACAGAGAGACACAGTTTCCACATATTTACTAGCCATGAGGGCAACAGCATACGTCTGTACCTCGAGGGACTCTGAGTCACCCCCGAAAACAGACTGTTTCGCGAGGCTGAAGGCCGAGGGAAATAGTCTGTTTTTTGGGTGACTCACAGTCCTGAGAGGTTAAAAGACGTATGCTGTTGCCCTAATGGCCAGTCAATATGTATTTCATAACACACCTCATACGCAGTCATGCACAAGAATTTAAAATAGACAAAATTTTTCGCATGTAATGTTGGAGTGGTTCGGCAAGAAAAAGTTTTTCCCGACAGGATCGCAATACTTCTGCAAAACGTTCAGTGCACCTTTGATTATAGTTTTTGTCCGTTTTGAGTCCTTGTTGGAAAGCAGAGCATTCAGCTATTCTTCGCAAAGTAGGATAAACCTAGAAATTTCTCGACTGCTCGACTGTCGTTTTCGATCGGCCGCAGACGACATCTTCGTTTACATTCCTGTTTGCGCATGCGTCAATGTCGTTTTTGACGTCAGCGGGCATCATTTTTCGGAACTGATGCCTGGCAGGCAACAGTTCCAACAGACAATGCCCAATGACATTGTTTACGTGAATCAGCACAAAAAACCACATCCCACGTGACTATCAATTGGGTAATTAAGACACAGACTGCGGATGAGGTGTGTTATAATTGCCGCTGATCACCCTTACAAGCTTTCTTTGGTGGATGAACATATAACAAATGTAAGCTAAAACAATTCCAGAGGAATGTTTCTGAAAGATGTTATTGTCTTTTTGGAAGCATGGTATAGACACTTTCAGGAACAGGGTTAAGAGAAACAGAAAAAGAAACAGAGATTTTTTTGCAATAAGATGATTTGAATATATTTTATAGCGGGAGTGAGATCAAGGGCTGAATGCAAGTTTGGAAAGTATTTTGATGTTGCTGAACTCAATTTGTTGCATTAAACAACAAACATGCGAATGTTGAATGTTTTCTGTACATAAATACATACATACATACATACATACATATACATACATACATACATACATACATACATACATACATACATACATACATACATACATACATACATACATACATACATACATACATACATACATACATACATACATACATACATACATACATACATACATACATACATACATACATACATACATACACGCATACATACACACAGACTGACAGACAAACAAACAGCTGGCAGAAAGATAGACAGACATATATGCCGCAAACCTACCATAATAGCTCTCTTATGTATATAAATCTGTAACAAACGTAAGATAAAACGATCCCAGAGGAAAGTTTCTGATAGATGTTAAAATTTTCTATGAGCATGGCATGGGCAATTTGAGGAACAAGGTTACTAGAAACTGAAATATTAATCTGTACAAAATGCAAAGCTGTTCCTATTTGACTATAATTTAGAGAGGGAGCAAGCACAAGGGCTGAATGCAAGTTTGGTAAGTATTTTGATGTTGCTGAACT
>NW_027248354.1:2632012-2637012 GCF_041260155.1 Ptychodera flava | reverse complement strand
TCTGAATTGGCCTAAGGAGTCCTGGTCTATGCTTTTGCAGAGTGCTTTGGTGGGTAAAGCCAGAGAAATTTACATTCAGTTGTCAGTAGAGCAGGCTTCAGATTATGATTCTGTGAAGGAATTAATTCTCAAGGGCTATGAGTTGGTGCCTGAAGCTTACCGTCAGAATTTAGGGATTGTGAGAAGGTGAAGGATCAAACTTATGTTGAATTTGCTCGAACAAAAGAACAACTGTTTGATCGTTGGTGTTCTTCTGAAAAGGTCAGTCAGAATTATGACAAATTACGACAGCTTGTTTTGATTGAGGAATTTAAAAGGTGCATCCGGAGTGACATCAAGACGTTTATCAATGAACAAAAGGCAGATACATTGGAGGTTGCTGCACGTTTGGCCGATGATTATTCATTGACCCACAAATCTTCATTTCTCAGCAAACCATCCCAGTCCTTTTCATACAGAAACAATGCAGGTAAATTTAACTCCTCCTTTTCATCCAAGAATTTTTCAAAGGACAGTAGAAAATCAAATGACAACAGTTCACAGAGTTCAAGTAACACTCCCACATCATCAGATCCCAAGTCTCAATCTCCTTCTGACAAACAGTTTGGTACACTTTCTTGTAATTATTGTAAGAAAGACGGCCATTTAATGTCAGAGTGTTTCAAATTGAAAAGAAAACGTGAAGGTCAAAGTGGTCAAAGTGGATCTAAGCCCACGGCTTTATTTCTTCATCAACTCAATTAGAGTCTAATAATGTGTGCAACACATTTTCTGAGGTTAAACCCCTCTCATCCCCAATTAATGAGGTCAAGGTCAATTCTTCTCAAGATAGCATTATGGGTATTTTCGAGCCATTTATTCATAATGGTTTTATATCACTTTCTAGTGATTTTTCTTCCGCTACCCCTGTCAAAATTTTAAGAGATACCGGGGCTTCCCAGTCTCTTTTGTTGGCAGATACCCTGCCGTTTTCTGAAAAGTCATTTTCAGGTTCTAAGTTCTTATTAAGGGGGTAGATTGTAATGACTACATTCCTGTTCCTCTCCATAATGTCTATTTGTCTTCGGACTTTGTTTCTGGACCTGTGACTTTAGGTATTAGGCCTTTTTTGCCTTTCGAAGGGATTCACCTTCTTCTTGGAAACGACCTTGCTGGGGACAAGGTCATTACTAATCCACTTGTGACTGATAATCCTAGTTTAGATCAAGATCCAGAGCCAATAGAACAAGACATTCCGCCATTTTCCCTTCATGTGCCATTACTCGAGCCATGTCAAAGAAAACTTCCGAGAATCAAAATACTCTCAAAAATAATGTCACAGATGTTGACTTAAATGACACCTTTCTCAGTCAGGTGTTTGACACGGATCATTCCGTTATCCCTCGTGGATTTGAAACTTCCAGTAAAACTTCTGCTGACCAAAGTCAGACATTTTCTAGATCAAATCTCATTGCAGAACAACACAAAGACCCAGATATTTTGTCTTTGTTTGACAGGGTAGATGATGAAGGTAAACTTCAGATAGCTCTGTTTCCTATTATACAAAATCTGGTATTCTCATGCGTAAATGGAGACCTCCAGATGTCTTGGTTGATGACGATTGGGCTATAAAACATCAAATTGTGGTTCCAAAGCCCTACGTGCTGAAATATTGCGCCTGGCCCATGAAACGCCCTGGGCTGGTCATTTGGGAGTAAGGAAAACTTATCATAAATTCTCAGTCACTTTTATTGGCCTAATCTCAGGCAGGATGTAGCACATTTCTGTAAAACTTGTCACACATGTCAAATGGTAGGAAAGCCAAATCAGACCATTCCAAAGGCCCCTTTACAGCCAATTCCTGCATTTCAAGAACCATTTAGTAGGATACTAATAGACTGTGTTGGGCCCCTACCAAAAACAAGATCAGAAATGAGTACATGCTGACAATAATGTGTACATCAACTCGGTTCCCAGAAGCCATACCACTGAGAAATATAAAGACAAAGACTATAGTGAAGCTTTAGTCAAATTTTTCACTTTATTTCGGCCTCCCTAAATGTGTCCAGTCCGATCAAGGCTCCAACTTTATGTCTGGAATTTTTCAACAAGTAATGGATCAGCTAGGCATTAAACAGTATAGGTCATCCGCCTATCATCCAGAAAGTCAGGGTGCTCTTGAGCGATTTCATCAAACTTTGAAAAACATGATTAGGACCTACTGTTTTGACACAGAGAAGCAGTGGGATGAAGGAATTCATTTTCTGCTCTTTGCTGTTAGAGAGTCAATTCAAGAGTCTCTTGGTTTTAGCCCATTTGAGCTTGTATTTGGACATACAGTCCGTGCCCACTTAAGCTCGTTAAAGAGAAATTCCTATCAGACGATGATGATTGTCTGAATATTTTGCAATATGTGTCAGATTTTCGTACAAAACTCTCTAAAGCATGTGAATTAGCCAGAGAAAATCTTGAGTCATCTCAGCAGTCAATGAAAACCAAATATGATAAAAACACCTCAAAACGGAAGTTTGAACCAGGTCAAAAAGTTCTTGTTCTACTTCCAATTCCTGGCAAACCACTCCATGCTCGTTACTTTGGGCCATACCTAATCGATAAGAAATTGAGTGATTAAATTACATCATAATAACACCTGACAGGCGAAAACAAAAACAGCTATGTCACATAAATATGCTTAAGCCATATTTGGATAGGGATAATCCTACTATAACTCAGCCTGTCAGTACAGTCAGTTCTGGCCATTATGAAGATAGTGATACTGAAACTGAGCGACTTAGTGAAAATACTCTAAACTCAAAGCTGGGCTCGGTCAAGCTTCAGAACTCAGAAATCCTGGAGAAGCTGGAGTCTACAAAGTTGGCACACCTCCAGCCAGAACAACAACAACAGGTGAAAGAACTGCTCCATGAATATAAACACCTGTTTCAAGATGTTCCAACGAGGACAAACGTCATCTATCACGACGTTGATGTTGGGGACAGTAAGCCTGTAAAACAACATCCATACAGACTGAATCCAACAAAAGCGAAATATCTCCAGGAAGAAGTCAAATACCTGCTGGACAATGACTTTATTGAACCCAGTAAAAGTAACTGGAGTTCGCCGTGCATACTTGTTCCCAAATCAGATCACAGTTATCGTATGTGCACGGACTTTAGGAAGGTCAACACTTTAACAAAGACAGACACTTTCCCAATCCCGAGGATTGATGACTGCATCGACCGAGTGGGAAAAGCCAAGTATGTGACGAAATTTGACCTACTGAAGGGATTTTGGCAAGTCCCTCTGACGGATCGTGCTCGTGAAATATCCGCCTTTGTTACACCAGACGGATTGTTCCAGTACAAGGTGATGCCATTCGGAATGAAGAACTCTCCGGCAACGTTCCAACGGATGATCAACGACGTCATATCCGGGCTAGACGGATGTGCAGCCTACGTTGACGACGTCGTCCTGTATAGTGACACCTGGGAGAACACATCAAGCTCATGCGGAAGTTCTTTGAGAGACTGAGTAAAGCAATGTTGACTGTCAACCTTGCCAAATCTGAGTTTGGTTTGGCGAGGGTAACTTACCTCGGACATACTGTAGGACAGGGTGAGGTAAAACCTGTTGATGCCAAAATCAGTGCCATTTCAAGTTTTCCCATACCAAACTGCAAACGACAACTGATGCGCTTTCTCGGTATGGCTGGTTACTACAGAAAATTCTGTCCAAATTTCTCCACAATTACTGAGCCTTTGACTAACTTACTTAAAAAGAAAGTAAAGTTTGTTTGGTCAGAGCAATGCCAACAGGCATTTGATACACTTAAAGCCATACTGCAAAGTGCTCCAGTGTTGTCTGCACCAGATTTCACTTTGCCATTCAAATTAGCTGTGGATGCTAGTGATACGGCTGCTGGTGCTGTTTTATTGCAAGAGGATAGTCATGGTATAGATCATCCTGTTTGCTATTTTTCACGTAAATTTAACAAATCCCAGAGAAACTACTCTACAATTGAAAAAGAGTGTTTATCTTTGATATTAGCTTTACAGCATTTTGAAGTTTATGTTACTTCTTCAAATCGGCCAATAGTGGTTTATATTGATCACAACCCTCTTGTTTTTCTGCAGAAATTTAAAGGCAAAAATCAGAGATTGCTAAGATGGAGTTTAATGTTACAGGAGTTTAATCTTGATATTAGACATATCAAAGGCAGAGACAATTTAATTGCAGACTGTCTCTCTCGTATTTAGAGTTTATTGTTGTTCACTTTCAAGAAATTTTACTTTAGAGTAAACAAAATTTGAGTACTTAAATCCTTTTCAAGATTACATTTGTAAAAGAAAGATTTTTCTTTGAAAAATTTCTTTTTTTGAAGAGGGGGTGTGTTATGTAGGTCATTTCCCCACACTCATCATGACCTGAGTTCAATTAGTCTAGAACATTCCCAAGGTCACTGCCCTTGATGACCTCACAACCTTGAATTCAATTAGTCATGTTTGGAATGTTCTGGAAAGTTGATTAGTTGTGTAAGGGAGATAATTTTAGAACAGTAATTAGCATGTCAATAAAAGTTCTAGATTGTTCTTATATGCCTTTATAAAAGGGACGCGCACAGCTTCCAGTCAGACTTTTGGGATCGTGTCTCTTGTGTGTTACTATAAACTCCAGCAGTAGTCATTCTCAAGACTTTTCAAGACCTTCACTGTCAACGCTGGATTTATACTGTGGACTTTGTGCAGCTGCAAGCCTGCAAGGACTGTTCATTCATTCAACTGACTGTTACAACTCTGAGACTGGAGCTTTGCCGTCCCAGCTGAGATAAGTAGTCTGTACACTTTTAAAGCTTGTACTCTATCCCTGACTTAGCAATTAGTTTTATTTTCGTAATAAATTTTGTTTAAACGTTAACTGCTGAGTTCACCCTTTTGTTCGTTTTCTCTGCACGTAACAATACATACATACATACATACATACATACATACATACATACATACATACATACATACATACATACA
>NW_027248354.1:2600000-2621912 GCF_041260155.1 Ptychodera flava | reverse complement strand
CTACAACATAGAGAATAATGTGTAACCGAAGACTGACTAGAGACTAGCTTACGTTATGCCAAGACATACATGCGTAGTGTTCGTGTTCATTACTTCCCAAAAACAAGAATTAGCAATCGCCGCTTAGTATGAAAAGATTATGCTCTATCGTATCGTACATGTACATTTTATAGCTAACATCATCGAACATAACCAGGTAAAGAGGTATTGCTGTAGTGAGTCACTATCTTTACACAACGCCTTTGTTATTACTTGACCGTGACTCTGTAATGCACTACTCTTAAGCTACGGTTGGAAAAAATACCACAGTCACTGGTTTTTCATTATGAGCTTATACACTTCTATTGTTCGAGCCCCTAAAATGAGAATTTTTCACTTCAACAATTCCTTTTAAAAATCAAGAATAAAAAGAGAGTCTCTGTGCAAAATGTGGTTCTAGAGAAACAAATTGCGCAATATTTACCAACACTAGAATTCAAAATAACCGCCTGCTCTGCGTTAACTGTGAGGAAAAATAAAATTATTTTTACTAAACTGAGGCAGTTAATCACACCATAACCTTGAAAATTGGCAGAATAAGTGATAGACTAAGAAATATTGTAAAAGCTAAAGAGTCTCAATATATGTCCTTTTGGCGCTTTCTACCTAGTATTATATCGAGAGGAACCACATTGAATACTTATAAGCAATCTACTGATCTGCTGATGCTGTATAATTTTCCGGAGACTGATTCTTCCTGTTCTCCCCTTTGTAGATATCCCGATGTCGACTACTTTGAGGATTTATTTGTACCACAAATTTACCTACACTGCAAATCCTCAGATATGTCGTCTATGCACGTCTGTTGAGGCCAACGTTCAGACGAAATATTCTGGCTTTCGTATCGGCAGTTATACACTGCGCAATTGTCTGTCTTCTGAAGTCTGGTTGAATATTCATTTATCGAAGTGTTGACATGCGATATTTCCCCGCCGTTATTCAACCAGACGAGGCCACCCCAAGTGCAGCCGTCGACATGACAGGTGAATATTAAGTCGGATTGGTTTGATAATACTGTGTGACCTGGGCTGACCAACATACAGGCCCGTATTCTGTCATTAAAGAAAGCCTAGTTATTTATTTGCGAAGCATATAACATTTGCATGAACATAAAAGCAAACTCAGCTTTCAATGGAAAAAAAGTTAAGTAAACATATAACATAACATAACTGGTTGGGAATAACCTCAAAGGTAGGCTTCAATTTATTTTGGTTTTAATTTTGCATTTTTTTTTTCTTACCGAAATACATTTGACGCATGGTTAAAACGTGTTTGTAACTATCTTCATGACGAAATTAAGCTCATGAAGATATGAAAAAAACGTTTATTTTTATACAGAAATTTTACATGTTTTCTACGACAATCAGTGACAATATAATTCCTAGTGTCTGGCTAATTGTTTCACTCGCAATTTTTTAATTTACCAAGGGACAAATTACATACCCAGTACCACAAGCTCAGCCCTCTGGTAACTATTCGAGCAAATCACTGTACACTTGTAGGTGCCGGCAAAATGTAAGGACACGTTGCGCATAATTAAATGATATTCTCCACTGGATGCCTTCAAAGTCGCGTTATATCCCTCTCGATGTTAAATTGGAACCGCAAATTACCTCGATAAAGCGAACGCCATCGTCGAACTTTCACGCGGGCATATTGCTTCCAGTATTATTGAAACTGCAATTTAGCTGTGCATCTATGCCAACAAGAGTCGCCGTGTCTGAGGGCATTCTGTTCAGGCTTGCAATTGGTGGGCTTGGTGTTGTCGTAAGTGCGCCTATAAAAATGGCACATATATATATATATATATATATATATATATATATATATATATATATATATATATATATATATATATATATATATATATATATATATATATATAATGTGGATGGTCTCAACAAAAAACAACTTATGGTTAATACAGTGACAAGCTTTCGCCTTGTTCACAATTCAAGGCATCGTCAGGTCCAACTGATAAACAGAATATAGGGGTAAAGTATAGATGTGAAAAAAAGACAATAGGGTGTAAAGGGAGTTCAATGTTATGAGCGGATGACAGGAACGATAGTAAAATGAGATTGAACTGGGATAGTTGGAACTCGAACGTGTCAATTACACGGTTAAAGGTGTTTCTGTGTTTAGCCCATCGGGGAACAAAGTACGTAGTTTCTTGACCCAAAACGTTTCTCTGGCATTTAAGTTGACCGGGTCTTTTTTGGTTATTTGTTCGATCGCTACAACTGTGAGGTTATCTTCTGAGTGTCCAGGAATATCATAATGAGGTGCAACTAGTGGGCTTGTACTGTACAGGCAATGAAGGAAGAATGGTTTCAGTGAAAGGCATTTTATGTTTTATGAGTTCTTACTCGTCCACAACCGCCGTCTGTCACTTTGGTTATTTTTGCACCTGTGGCGAGTGCCATCATCAAGGACTTTACAAAAAACAGCAACCGTAGATAGTAAAATTCCAGACATCTGCAACCATCGAACGACAAATCCCCGAAGGACCTGTTTTGTTTTGTTTTTTGTTTTTGTTTTTTGCGTGCCTACTTTTATGTATCTCCGTGATGACCTGAGTCTGCGCGAGAATACAGGTAAACAGGCGAGAGTACAAATTCTGCATGACTGCTCGGAAGCCTTGGCGCTGTTACATTTCAGGTACAAATTCTGTCAGCATTCTGGCCTGTCACGCATCGATCCCACATATAAGGTTATCATAAGAAACTCAATGTGGTTTCGTCAACTCCCTATCGTGAATGCCTTCGCTTTGCCATAAGAGATCCACATACGTAGCTTGGTATAAAACTGAATGAATGAATGAATGAATGAATGAATGAATGAATGAATGAATGAATGAATGAATGAATGAATGAATGAATGAATGAATGAATGAATGGATGGATGGATGGATGGATGGATGGATGGATGGATGAATGAATGAATGAATGAATGAATGAATGAATGAATGAATGAATGAATGAATGAATGAATGAATGAATGAATGAATGGATGGATGAATGAATGAATAAATGATTGATGTGCTACCTCATTGCCAATATGTAAAACCAATCAATGTGTGAATCCAATTTTGCATATTGGCGCTTTGCCTACTTGATGAAATTACATTAAACTCCAAGATAATGAAATGAAATAGTACAACATTAATATTCTCCTACATCTACTGTTTCGATATCTTACGTCAACGTTGGCATCTAGGTAGGCATCAACTGTAGAGATAAGACTCGCAGGAGACCATTTAGTAACGCTAATTGTGTATTCTGACGTATTTAAAATGTTTGGTTTTAAAATATTTGGGCTTTCTCTGAAAGCCAAAAAAATTACAAACACACGTACAGTTAACAATTCACTGTAGTATTGTTAAAATATCTATAGAATATACTTAAATTCTACTGTCCATTCAATCTTTTCGATGTAATTTAATTCTCACGATTACACAACCCGCTTCTGAATCGAGTGTTTTCATGGTATGGCGATGTTCTCCTAAGATCTGTATTACTTTTCTGTACTGCATAACGAACATATCTTTTTTGCGCGGGGCACTGATATCAAAATGCTTTCTAGCCCTTTAAGATATGCATCATTTTTTGCAAACATCGACCATGTTTGAAGACGTCTACAGTAATCACAATCGGTGCAGCTTGCATTGATCTCCAATATTTAACGCAGTGCCGGCCGAATGCACAATTCCGTATGTCGTTATCACCCGAACGATTTTGCTTAGAACTGATAAACAATATTTTACACTGCAGTAACTTACTATACATGGGAAGTTCGGATATTTATAATACATGCTTCATTGCCATAAAATAGTTTTATTATCTCTGCTCCTGGCTCGAGGTCTGTTGCTAAGCGATTATTTAGTGCGCGCAGAATGATACTGGAGTTCGCTACAACTTTTTCCCGCTAGGTGTATTGATTATTGGAGACAAACAAAGACCCCATACAACATTCGGATATACTGCTATCGGGAAGGTAATTTTTATTCCTCATGTATGAACACTGAGTAACTCTAAATTGTAAAAAAAAGTAAAAAGCGTAGGTAGAGTATTCAGACTTGAAGCTCATAATAAACGTCTATTTTCAGATTCCCCGATCGTAACAGTTGACAAGGAAACTGTAACAGTGAAAGAAGGTCAAAATGCAACCTTGACCTGCGAAATCGATTCGAACCCGGAAGTAGCTCACCACAACTGGACAAAAGGTGGCGTTGTCGTTTCCACAGCTCTGAGGAATATTATCGTAGACGTTCAGCGATTTGACGCTGGTGTTTATACATGCACCGCTGCTAATGAGTTTTACGATGGAACGCTTGGAATGGGATATAGTGAAACTGAACTGAATGTCCAATGTAAGTCTGAAATCGTTCTCTCACAAAATAAAACTAACCTAGTCATTGAGTTGGAGAAATAAAGTTGCTCGATTTTAAAAAATCATGGTTGTAACATAATTTATCCACTTCGGCAAAATATTCAAAGGTATATGCGGTATAAAAGTGGTACTTCGTCAACAATGAACACAAAGAGGGTAAGTATAAGTTTTTCCTTTCGTACAGTCAAAGTGATTTAGGCCTAATGTGCCAAAATTAAATGATTGACAAAATGGAACGACTTAAATTTGTATTTTCGTTTCATATATAATTGTAAAGTTGATATCACATTGTGTGTGTGTGTGTGTGGAGAGAGAGAGAGAGAAAGAGAGAGAGAGAGAGAGAGAGAGAGAGAGAGGGAGAGAGGGGGGCGCATTTCAACTCGGGATGTCATACAGGAAGTCATGTTATTTCTTTGCTATCGCCAGATACTCCTGACGTGAACATCGTAACCGAAGCGTCGACAATAAAAGAAGGGGAGACGACGACACTTACTTGCAAAATTGATTCCAACCCTGAAGTTACTTACCATAACTGGACGAAAGACGGCGTTGTCGTGTCAACGGACCTAAACTATACAATTGAAAACGCGAAACGCCTGGCTGATGGCCTTTACAAATGCATGGTGGGTAATGTGTTCCACGATGGCACAACAGGCACGGGCTTCAGCGTTATCGAACTCAATGTTCAATGTACGTATAAAGATATGTAAAGATGGCTTATATAATGTCTGTCTATTAATTAGTAAATTACTTTACATAATTATTATAGTTTTTAATTTTAACACATAAGAACATATAAAAAGGAGAAACGTTATCCATTGAATGCTTCATGTGAACCTGCATTGACTGATATAAGAAGTTACAAAAGTAAGGATTTTATCTCCTGCAAACGTTCATACAGCGCCGCCTGTGGCGGGGGTCAAGAGGTCATCGTGTGGGCTTGTTCCATCCTCTTTTGCTCTGAGACGTCCTCCAGGCAAGACTGCCATTTTGGCAGCTGGACCTCATCTGCACAGCATCACTACCAGTAATGAGGGGCCTTGTCCAGCATTGACAGCGTTTGCAGGGGATAAATGACATTTTCGATAAGAGGAAACTCTACCCATACAGTTGTATCAAGCAATCGTAACAAAACTCGAATTTTTACACTGTAAATATAACCTAGCTGGCTATATAGCAAGCTATCTAGCTATCTAGCTAGCTACATAGGTAGGCCTGTAGGTGGGTGGGTAGGTGCTTGGTATGTAGGTAGGTAGGTAGGTAGGTAGGTAGGTAGGTAGGTAGATAGGTAGATAGGTAGGTAAGGAGATAGGTAGGTCGGTAGATAGGTAGATATATAGAGAGATCCATAGATGCACTATACTATGCTATAATACAATCTCCCATGGTGCTTTGATATTTTTAGTTGTCTGTACCACAATTGTAGTTATTCATGATGATATTACACCATTATTTTTCCTTACTTAAAGTGTGATTTGAAATTATTATTATTGCTTCAGAACTATGACCTACATAACTAGACAAATATGGTTGAGTTTGACTAACGTAATGATAACCTCAACATTCTTTTCACAAATAATGCGCACGAGTTTCTTGTAGGAGTATTGACTATTCGGCAAATGTATATATTGACTGGAATTTTGAACATAAATTACATCATGAGAACCTTGGGAAGGAAAATACTGAGTTATCTTTTCCAAGAATGTTTAACGAAAGTTAACATGAGAATCGATTTGTATATCTCTTAGATAAATGCAGCCAAAGGCTAGTCTGCTCTACGTTATGTTTTCTGATAAATTATGATACAGTTGTTCAGGTTGTGAAGGTTTTTATTGTCTACATGACCTGACAACTACTGTAGTACCTCAATGATCAGAAAGATAAAAAATTGTATCACTAGGTCATCAAACCAATGTGTAAAGACGATGAGGTTCGGAGGAATTTAAATCATATATCAAAGCATGGTAGTGAAAGGTTTTTAAAACATCATGCTTGGGTTTTTATCATGGACAATTAAGTAGCTCCTGGTGAGAAAATCGGATTACTACAATCGCAAGGAATGTGAATTTTGATCTTTAGGTGTCCACCTCTGGAGTTTAAATTCACAGATTTATAAATTTCATGTGGTATAAATGCAATGTTTTCGGTCAGCAGTGGTCAGAATAGAAAGGCAGCTGGAAGTAAAGAATAAAATGTGTCATATAGACACATAATAAGTTTGAAAGTTCGATGGTGTGACTTTAAGCAGAAACTAACAGTGGGAACATATCGGATGTAACGATGCCACGCACGACTTACAAGTAGGCCTAGCAAATAATTAGATCAAAACCGATATTTTGATTGACAGATTTACCAGACGTAGAGGTTTACAAGAAACTGTGACAGTGAGGGAAGGGGAAGATGCAACTCTAAACTGCGATGTTGATTCTAAACCGGAGTAACTTACCATAACTGGACGTACATGTAACGTGGCGCCGTCTTATCCACAAACTTAAGTCTTGTTATCGAAAACGTCCAACGACACGATGCTAGAATCTATATGTGCATCAATGGTAATGTGTTTTATAATGGGTCGCCAGGAACTGGATACAATGAAACCGATCTCATCGTCGAATGTGAGTCTAAAAATGCGAAGCCCGTTGCACCTATCTGTAAAATATGAATAATCGTTTATCAGCGACAAGTTAAATGAACTTGCTTTTAGTGCTGAGCTGAGACTGAATGGTGTTGTGTAAAGCTTGTGTCATTATAATCAGTCATTATGCACAAAACGTTAGCCAAATTAAACACAATGATACTGAAAAATCTAAATCAAGCGTCGACAGCAATTTTAAGCTTTCTTAAACCCCTAAGATGAATATTGGTTGCATGAATTTAACTGTGATCTTGAAGATTATTTAGTTCATGCATATACCGCAAAATCGCGCCAAATAAACTGGCAACGCAGTAATTATATTTAACAGTAAATGCATTGAACAATAGACTGCTTTCAATGCCTTAAACCACTCCTGTACTGTTTGAGTCTATCGAATGATTCACAGAACACTATGTAATGCTGAAAAAGATGAAGATATCAGTTGCTGTTAATTGTGTGTAATATGATCTACAGATTCTGTCATAGACATGTTAAGTCCATCTTAAACATGTAAAGTGCACAGATAATACAGTGTTCAAAGAGTCTAAATTGTGCTGAGGGGAGTGTTGATTTCACTAATAGTTGTTTAATTAATAATATTCGATCCGCAGACTCTCCAAAGTCAAGGTTGACAGGACAACTCTGATGGTAAAGGAAGGTGAAAATATAACCTTGAGCTGCGAAATTGATTCCACCCTGAAGTAGCTTACCATAACTGGACAAAAGGTGGCGCTTGTCGTGTCCTCAGACCTCAGCCACGTGATTAATGTTGTTCAACGAAGTGACGCTGGAGTTTATATGTGCATCGCTGGTACTGAGTTTTACGATGGAACCGTGGGAACGGGTTATAACACAACTGAATTAAATGTTCAATGTAAGTTTAAAAACGTTCCTGTAGAAATCTGAAATGAATGTATTGTATTAATGTTTAGGTTTTCCATCCTATTCTCAAAGGTGGGAATATTTTCTTGCGCAAAACAGGTCAATCCTACTCTGGATATTTTTAGCTTTCCTTTCTTTAAATTTCCATTGATAACGAGCTGCTTATATATAACAGAAAATGTTAGCCATTTAACAATTGCATGATAAACACTTTGGATCTGGAACACATGTTTCAGTTGCGTTGCCATTTATATGATGATCTATAATAGAAAGACTAAGTAAATATATCGTTGGGAAATCCTAGCCCTCATGAACCGAAAAAAAATACACGTGATACATTTTTAAATCTTATCGCTACCAGCAGTACGATGACATGAACCCAATTACGTATTTGGCAAATGAAGAAAGTAACATTAGAAAAATTCAAAAACTGGTTCAAAATTATAAATAAGAATGCCAAATGATATTTTTCAGACATCCCGGACGTAATGGTTGACAAGAAAACTGTGACTGTGAAGGAGGGCGATAATGTAACATTTTATTGTACATTGACTCTGTCCTGGAAGTAACTTACCACAACTGGACCAGAGGAGGCGTTGTCGTGTCCACAGAACTGAGCTATAGGATTCAGAATGTCCAACGACACGACGGCGGGAGTACATGTGCATCGCTGGAACTACCTTCTATGACGGAACGATGGGAACAGGACATGATAAAACAGCACTGTATGTGCAGTGTAAGTATGGAAATAGTGTTTACAAGTGTGTAACATAAACATTGAATAGAGTAAAAGTGTGCTAGTGTTATTGAACAAAGTCCATAAAGGCGATTTTCACCTGTGGATACCGGATATGTTTATTCTCTGTATACAGTTTCACGAACAAGCTTCTATGTACAACGGCTTTCAAAAAACTTAAAATTAAAGATTATACAGACAGAAAGATAATGAGTATAGGATTTGCGCATCTATTTCGCTATGTATCTGAGGCGAATGTAGACCTGATGGCTTTAACTCTAAAGGAACACTAAATTACAACCTATGACTCGAAACCGTTTTCTAAACCACCCATTATGTACCTTGGATGGATAATTATAGTGATTATTTAGTGAGCAATTCTAGAAGTAAGATATACAAGCTATGAGTTGGCCCTGTATGGAAGCCTTTAATACTCAGTATGATAATTGCATTAGGAAGTCACAAACATAGTGTAAAATCCAATTTAATGTACGTAAATTACGATAAATGCAAAAATGAATTTCGATGTACAGATTTTTTAAGGAAGCTGATACTGACTTCAATATGCACGGTATGCTTATGGAGTTGTTTGAGAAAGTATATGTATTCAAGAAGTAAACTTGTCTTTTTGTATACTGGGTTTTGAATGACAGATATACCCGAGATAATAGTTGACAAGCAGATTGTTACAGTGAAGGAAAGTGAAAATATAACCTTGAATTGCGAAATTAATTCCAATCCGGTAGTAGCTTACCATAGTTGGACGAAAGATGGCGCTGTCGTGTTGACAGACTTTAGCCATATGGTAAACAATGTTCAAAGAAGTGTTGCAGGAGCTTACGTGTGCATGGCTGGTGTTGATTTTTACGATGGCACATCAGCAACAGCGAATGGTGAAACCATGGTAAATGTTGAATGTAAGTTCCGAAACCTTCCTTTACATTTCTGCAAAAAGAATAAAATATTAAGCATTTCTTCAAAAACAAACACTGGTAACTCGACTATTTAGTTTATCTATATGAATCAGAAGATGTGTCCAGAAGCAGAAACATACAAACAAGTATGGCGCCTAAAGTGCTGCACTGGGAGGGAGTATATTGAGCGTTAACAACATACGTAACGCGATTGGGATAATTGGATTTTCATATTGTTCAAATTTCTCAAAAATGTTAGATGCCCTAAAGTTGAATGTCGCAATATTACAAATTACTCATAAAAACAACTGTGTAACGTAAAAAGAAAACTAGATGAGATTACATTTGTAGATAAAATCGACATTCCTTTACCATCCAATTATCCCAAATCAGTTCCAATCGTGTTACTTTATCAGTTGTATCATATCTTTAATATGAATATTGTTTCGTATGCATGTCCTTTTATTAATGCGGAATGAAATACAGACTTTTAGACATCGGGTGCCGATGTTTTACTATAGGATAGCAAGTAATATGTATCTGTGGTACGTAAAGTTAAGAGGTTGTATTAAGCTTTATTGAACAACGTAGAACGAACACTTTACAAATTTGCATGCTGGTGTATAATTCGCAGATTTCTCGGATTTAAGACTTGGAAAGGCAACTCTGACAGTGAAGGAAGGTGAAACAGCAACCTTTATCTGCAGCATTGATTCAAACCCGGAAGTGACTTATCACAACTGGACTAATGGTGGCGTTGTCTTGTCGACACATCTAAGCCATACTATTGAGAAGACGAAACGACTTGACAGCGGGGTCTATACCTGTGTTGCCGGTAACGTGTTATATGATGGAACACTTGGAACAGGATACAAGCGAAACTGAACTCGATGTCGAATGTAAGTCAGAATCATCCCGTTTACAAATGTGTAGAATAAATATAATCAGTTATTTGGGTAAGGGGGCAAATAATGGAATTCTTTACAGTTGAAAGAAGGACCGACGAAAACAGAGATAAGATTGACCTGGTATAAGCGTGAAGGGAGAACAAATTTGACAGTTTTAACGTACAGCAAATTCTTAAACAAAAAACTTCAATTTGTTCCTGGATTGAAGGTAGGAAACTGGATGTGAAGACTGTCAGTTGGATACTAGTCGAATACTCTGCGAGTATTTTAGCGGATATACTTTTTCCAAAACAACGCCAAACAGCGTACGCTAATTGTGGTGCAACAGTAGTGAATACATTTGTTAAACTACACACAGGGCACAACTTTTAACCTTTGTGTTGCTAAAGACAACGATCCAGTTAATGTTTGTGAAAGCCCTCAAGAGTGAATCAAGTTTAGCAGGATGGCTGTTTCACACAGACTGCTGTATTAGTTAGTGATAGTCTCTTAGTTACCGCCTAGGTAAAGGTCACAAGGATTTATGCAGACTCTTTTTCCGGCAAAATTAATGTATATAATAAGTTCTAAATAAAAATCAATTATTTGGCAGGTTTCTGATCTGACTTTAAGCCGAGATTTTAAGATGTTTAACCTTCGCCTTTTGGTGATATTGATCCGTTAAATGGTTTTAATGATGCTTTCGTAATCCTAGTCTCATAAAGTCTACACCATACTTGTGCTAATTTCAGATATTCCTGAGGTAACCATTGGTAATCGAAATACCACCATCAAAGAAGGTGAATTGGCCACATTTACTTGCAACGTCGTCTCAAACCCGGAAGTAAACTACCACAACTGGACTAAAGATGGAGCTGTCATCTCCACGGACCTGAGCCACAGTGTTAGCAATGCCACTCGGCATGACGCTGGTCTTTACACATGCATTGCTGGTAATGTCTTTCATGACGGTTCGATGGGCGTGGCATACGACACTGCAGAACTGACTATCCAGTGTGAGTATAACCTCACATCACGTCTTCTTTTCAGAATTGTTGGTACTCCTATCGTTTAAGCTTATATGTCACTGTGACATATTTTATTGACAAAATGGTCGTCAATGTCGATCACCTATCAATATATATTCAGGCATCCACCCATGCGATCATCTGTCCGTTGAACTTTATTCACAGTACCTACATACCAGCTACATACATTTAGATCTACTATCAATCGATCTAGCTGTGAATCTTCGTTTTGCAAGATATTATATAAAATTATTACGCTTTGCTGTAAACAAAAAATCTCAATTTGCAATTCTAAACGTTTGTTATGCTTCTAGACGGCCCTGATGTGAAAATAAATAGCTCCATAACTGTCGTAATGGAGGGTGAAAGATGCATTTCTGGATTTGCATCGATGCCAATCCCTTAGCTGAGAGCTACAATTGGACTTAGGTGACATTCCTAGTGTCATCGAATCTTACTCACAATATAGAGCGAGCCAACCGCGATGATGCTGGTGTATATGAATGCAGGGCAAGTAATACGCTATACGATGGAACGATGGCGACTGGAAATGACACTGTGTGTTACTTGTTGTCGAATGTAAGTGAACGGTTTCATTTATAAGAATTGTATAACTAATGCATTTTGTAAATATAGTATAGCTTTGTCAATACCATTGAATGTTGTGTGGTCATACCCTCAGATTATTACTGATCATTTATCCGATTTTCCATTATTGTTACCCAAGATGTTTTCTAACTCTACAAATTCACTGACATCGTCAAATCTATTAATTGATAGCAATGATGTACCCCCATCCGACCGATAATAAACGAAAGCAAACTTTGCACTCCATAATGTACTCAGCTCCGTCCCTACATTATGTTGAACAAAGATTTTTTTCCATAGTAAGCCGGGTGGTTAAATATTATTGCTTAAATAATACTTATCGGCCAATTAAATTACTCAGTTACAATAATAATATCAACAACACGATACTTTTTAAAATATTTCCACACACACATAGTTTTAATAACTCGTAGGTGTATATTTTTATTAATTAATTAATTGATTGATTAATTTATATAATTATATTTATTTACCTATTATATTTAGAAAAAAGATGCATATTCTTTTTGTATGATTTCACAACGTAGATCCGCCATTGGTAAGAATTGAAGGACCATCGGGACCTGTTGCCGAGAATGATTTAATCACGATACGTTGCACGGTAGAGGATGGAATCCCTGATCCGTACAAGATATCTCTGTACTTGTCAAACGTTACCGGTGTCTTCGAAGTTGATTGGACTGAGGATCACCGCGGAGTGACAAGCCACGCATTTGATATCGTTGACATCAAAAGATGGTCTGCTGGTAGCTACTACTGTGTTGCCTGGGCGTCGTTCAACGACAGCAAAGACTACGATGGACGTAGTAACAAAATCGACATCACTGTGAACTGTAAGTATACACAAAAGAAAATTACTTTTTCTGCGAATTAAAAAAAGTGTTGCTCAAACTTTTGTACCTGTCAATTTTCTCATAATGTATCGACACTTCGTTGCAAATCTCCCATATGTTTGGACAGTGCGTAATTCATTTAGCGATTTTTTCTTGTTTTATAGTGTGCATATTTTCTTTAAAGAACCTATTCATTCCAGTTTTGGTTTGGAACCCCCCCCCCCCATATCAGTATTCATCCTCGGTAGGACAAACGTTCTCAAGATTCGTTGCACCAATTTCTAACATACTGTTTCGAATAACATACGACAACTATCTGATTGTATCAATCATCGCCATTACTAGTTTCCGTGGGTTTTGCTTCTTCGTTACAACAGATAAGGACGACCCCGCTGCCAATGTGACGGTCATCATCGTTATCGTTGTCGGGATTCTAATTCTTATCATTATATTCGTCGCTATCATCCGCAAAACAAATAAACGGAGAAAACGAGAAAAATACAGGCTCAAGCAAAGTGGTACGTACAAAAATTCCACGATTGTAAATTACTGTATATTAGGTGTTAAGTAAACGCATGGAAATATATGTAAAAATGTCATTTTTGACTTGTATTCAACAACTATTCCACATGTCTGTTTTAGATGGCGAAATACATCATAATATTATATAGGGCTCAGCCTTGGTGTCGCGCCTTGAGATTAAAAATGTTATTTGTATGGATTCATGATTAGTAATCATAAAGGATATAATAGAATTAATTGTTACTTTCTATATACGTTTGTCCAAGTATGACCGGTTTACCCTCTGATGACAGTTCACGTACACGATGTCAGACCCTGTAGGTATAGATTTTGTGTTATGTGTAAAAAAGTTTGACATGAATTTGCAATTTTTACCATGATTACTATCTATTGTGTTTAACAAGGGACGTATTGTGCCATCATTAACTTTGCAATAATAACTGTAACGCCAAACTTCGGATATGTAAGCTGAAAAACCAGCGTTTACTTCTAAAAACGGGTAAATTTTGCATATAGTTATTGACACAGAGGGCCGCCTTTCTAAGATTCAATCCCAGCATTCTTTGCGAATGTTCTCGTTCATATGCACGACAGTTTCTCTCTTCTTTTAATTTTTAGGCGTGATAAGAAATTTTGTAATAAGCGACAGGATGGATAATAATAATTACTCGCTAATAGAAAAATATATATTTTATTAATGGCCATGTTATAAAATAATAGAGAGTACGTTTCGAATTTGTTTATTTACGAGCACTCAAAAAACATGGCGGCGCGCCACGAAAGAAGGTTACACTTCCGGTTACTCGCATAGTATATTATGAATAAGCGCATGCGTAGTCAGTAAGCCGCTGGCGCGACTATTAATAGATAGATAAAGACGCAATGAGAGAGAGAGAGAGAGAGAGAGAGAGAGAGAGAGAGAGAGAGAAGAGAGAGAGAGGAGATGTACACTTTGTCAAAGGCGAATGACTTAAGGATCTTTACATTTTTTTCAGCCTCCGGTATTAATGGCAGGTAAGATTGTGTATCTCTATTCTATGAATTATATACAATTGATAGTGCTTGCGATTTTGTCTTCATTCTCTCTTTGGCTTTGTTTTCATTTACATAGCTTAGCAATGAATCAAGTATAAATGAATTAGGTCTATTTAGAGTCATTGAGTTTACAATTGTATGGATGCTTTTAACAAGATCGAAACTAATTTGGTAGAATATGATCTCTCCATTGTTCAAATTTACCAAAGGTTTAGGCTCCCTATAGCTGAAAGTTGCAATATTACAAATGATTCATAAAAAAATGACTCTGCAATTTAAGCTAATCTTTTTTTTTAAATTGCCGTTCAGAAAGTAGATTATCTTAAATTTGCTGATTGAAAAAATCATTTCTACAACATCTCTTTTCCCAATTTATTTCCAATCGTGTTAGTTCGTGAAACCTGGGGGTTATATTGACAACACTTGTACATTTGACTTTTTTCCGTTCTAAAATGTATGTTTTTTCTCCGTCTTCAAAGTTAAAAGTATATTTATGTACAAAACATCATCTTGCAACCGGTGTGCATGTTTACGAATTATGGGCAACGTTTTTTGAATTATAGCCTGCATTTTAACTTACTTGTAAACAACTAAATACTGCACATTCCTTGCACACACTTAGTGATATGGTGAATTCTTGAACAGTAGGGCATCTTCGACAGGCTCTAGTTCACAGACAGACCGAGAAAAATATAGGGAGCATTGAATCTATTCGAGCTTGTCTACGATTGCGTATTTCTGCAACTTTAGGCTCTCAATGATATCAGTTAGGTTTGATCCTCCTCCTCCTGCTCTGTTTATTATTCTTTGATGATAAGGATATCATGTCTATGCAAATCTAATGCACAATAACTTATCCTTACAGTGGTGAAACAACAGATGAACTTGATATGGATAAATTAGAGATGGACAGGACACCGCCCGATGGATATATGGCTCAAGGTATGTTGCAAACACGTGACCTTATATTAACACTTCTCTTTCTACATGATTATTTTGCAACTGCTTTAAAAACGTCTTTGAAATTAACATCGAAGCTGACCTATGCCATGTGCAGAAATGAATACCTATTTTGCTGATATGTCTTACAGCATTGCCACAACTTCAATTATTCATATTAATTTTCCTACAGAAAATATATACCAGTGATGCTGTGAACTTTTCGGTGTGAAGTTCAAGTTTGAAGAGTAACGGGAAGTATTCATTGCGTTGCTCTCCGTTTATATACGCCTGGATACTAATAAAAGAGTCCGTCATTACTGCCATTCAATGTACTAAAACACTGCAAACACCTTAATTTTATACGGATAGAAATAAACCTGCATCGGTTTAGTAAACAGATAATACTATACCAATATTGCATATCAAACATGTTTCTAATTTTTCATAATATTTTATTTTTCATGATTTCAAATGAATTATGGGTTAATTAATATTATCTTTAAATGTTTATTTTATCTGGATATAGGCAATTTATTCAACTATAAATATATTATATCTGTAATTCATATACACGGGGTATGCGTCTTACGACGAAGATTTAATTTTTTTAACTAATATGATTTTCATGTTAAACATAGGAGGGAGAGAGAGAGAGAGAGAGAGAGAGAGAGAGAGAGAGAGAGAGAGAGAGAGAGAGAGAAGAGAGAGAGAGAGAGAGAGAGGAGAGAGAGAGAAGAGAGAGAAGAGAGATGTAGATATGTAGATTACGATGTGTTATATTACAATATAGCGTCAATTTACACAGATAGAGCATTTAATGACATTAACAAGCCATTACATTAATTAGTCTGAATGATTCGTACATCATGTGAAACATTTGAGAGAGTGTTTTACACTGCCTTACGGACGAATCTGAAAGCAACGACGGCTTGGTGACTTTTGTATGTTTTTTGTTTCAAATAAAAATTATAATCTCGATTTGTTTGACAGATATTTTATGTGTGTGATTCATTCTATTACTTTCGCTAAGTTATACAAACACGAATTGAACTAATTTGAACGAATTAGATCTTCCTTTTTATCAAATTTCTCGAAAATGTTAGGTGCCCTATAGCTGAATGTTGCAATATTACAAATTACTTATAAAAACAAGTGTGTAACTTTTAAAAAAATGCAGATGAGTTTACATTTGCAGATTAAACAGACATAACTTCACCACCCGATTATTCAAAATTAGTTTCAATCATGTTTACATTTATTTTACCTTGTTCGGGACCTGAATTAAGCTGTTATGGCGTACGAAAGGGTAGCCTAAATGTCATTTTCTTATTCATTCAAGACTTCATTCAACTGTGGAGATGGTTCCAATCTAAGAATACACGGTAATTGACGCAGATACTGTGAACCCCATTGAAGCTGGGTTTAATAATAATACATTTGTGTATAATTTTGACGGTCCTAGACGCAATATTTGATATCTTGCTTTATCAAGGTTTACTTTCATAACTGATCAAACTCTGTCACAAAGTATCAACAGCGTGTGGTTTTGTCTGTTTATATATGTCTTGTCTCTTGTCATTTGATAGGTGGTTATAGCAGTCAGGATTATGTACTTATATAGAGTTGGTGAGAGAGTTAGTGCTGATTGTATAACTTTCTGATGAGAGCTCCGAGACAACTTATGATATTCGGGTCACCGGCCAGAACAATAGACTGCTAAGCAGTGAGAACAATGACTATGAATTAATTATCCTAGCGGATGAATAGTACAGTGGGTGGAATTGTGCACCTGGGTTGGCATTTATAAAGGCTCCAGTCAGTAGCAGCGCCAGCGTGAAGAACGAATTACACTGAGGAACTGATAACACCAGAATGATATATACCTGACTGGAAGGCCTGTGCGACCATGTGCCTGAAACTGAGCCTACAAGATGAGTTAAACCACAACACTGACCACACTAAACTCCGCTAGACACGGACTCTGAGAGACACCTTGGGTAAACCTGAACATTGAGACACTGTGAGCAAGCCTGACATTGAGACACTGTTTGCAACCGTGTGATATTGAACGGCCAAGGACTCGACAGCCTGCATATGCCATTAGCAAGAGTAGGGCAAGTTGTATGAAACCACCACCTGTTTGTAACTCATTACATGTTCTATGTCCTTGTGTTGCCTCTACGGTTTTATGTTGCGTCGTGTCGTTCTATTTTCTGTTATATTTCATACCTACAGTGCACCTTGTCTGCTTAGCAGTCATGATACTGGTGACTGTCTCTTTGTGATATTTTGTGTGCTATAGTACCATATGCATATGATTTGAGCTTCAGAAATAAAGACGCTCATAAACTCGGAAACCTGTTTCTCTTGATTTTACACTTTCACTGGGGGTCCCAAAGAGAAGAGAACCCAGTCACAAAGGTTTGAGTAGGCGGACTTCTGCACCTTGTGACAACTCCGTTGCAATGTCAAGGCACCCCTTATCTATTGCTAAGAAAAGTGATAATCACTGTTCACTCCTACACTGCATAAAACCCTATAATACTTACTGTATTAACATGGATTATTGCCTGTATTTTAGCTGAAGAGTGCATATACAAATAAATACACTCAGAATCCATTTTTTGTATTCAGCAAGCCTGTATTCATGTGGATTCATGTGAATTCACGTGTATTATACTATAATACAGGTAACTCATTAATGTGAATTTATCTGTATTATTGGGTTTTCATGCAGTGCTACATGCCACAAGTTCAAGTCCATTGCCTCATAGTGCACCTATTTATAGAAGGGTCGCAACGAATTTCTCTGCCTTTTATTCAACATTAACATTGATATTTTTCCATATCATTCAGTATTATGTATAGTTAATTGCACGAGTAGGTGTGCTGTTACAGTTGTAATCACCACACTTATGGTCAGGAACTTGTAAACATCACGAGGCCGAAGGCCGAGTGATGTTTACAAGTTCCTGACCATAAGTGTGGTGATTACAACTGTAACAGCTCACCTACGAGGTGCGATTAACGACTTATACCAAGAAAACAGGCCAATCTTCTCTAAAATTTGAAAATTACTGTCAATAAATCGTCTACTTTTGATTTGAATACCCACAATGGAATGGAGTGACCCATTGTACGTCGAAAGGTTCACAGAGGTCATTATGCACCTGGCATGCGAGTTTGGAGAATGACCTATCCCAGACAAGTAGGACAAGGGCTCTGGTCAACTGCAAATCTGCATTTGAATAAGGGCTACAGAGTGGTATAATGCACCTGTGTAGAAGGAAACTGTTAGTCTGATTGGTTAATAAATGGCTTGCCTTACTCTATCTTGTTGGCTATTGGCTAGCGAGAAGGAATTCAATCTGTAGATGCATGTGATTGCGTCGTGGATGCATCAGGCTTTCAATACCATTTTCGTGTTTTCGACTGGTCAAGATGGATCTTGCACTTGTCTGATCTGATGACCAAGAGACTTCCTAGAGTTCCATGGACGGCCATGTAAAAACAACCAAAGTGGATTTTACACGGGCAAACTGCCCTATAAGAGCAGCCGCTACTACGGAGCGCATAAAATCCACGATGTGTACTTCAACTTATAAAAAGTACTTGGCGATGATAACACCGACGGGATTGTACTATCGATGACCCTTGCCAAGGGATAATCAAGTTCTCCTGCCAGAAAATATACGTCTTTACACAAAGATGCTTGGCCAGACTGCCAGCACACTGGATATTCTGGCAAGGTAATTATTCTTTTACTAAAATATTTATACACAAAACGAATTCTGTAAAGTTATAAAATTAAATTCATTGACCAAAACAATTTGTTGTGTGTGCGGCAGTATCACAGAATTTCTTTCGACTATTCCACAAACGTTACAAAAAGGCTGTACTTATTTCCATGCTATTTGTGACATATGTTTTGTGTTTGATAATTGTAGGTGAATGCGGCAACATCTCTGTACCATCAGGGATTCGATGAGCAGCTTATCAAAGAACAAACAGGTCACAGATCAGATGACGGTTTACGCGCCTCAAATGTATGTCTACTGCACAACAAAAGCATGTGTCGAATATATTACTACCACCTCCATCTAGTGTTAAATCAGAGGAATCTGTAAGTAAACCAGTTTCTCAAGTTACGACAAAACAATGTAACAAAACAGACAAGATTGGTCCAACCCAAGAAGACGCCGAATCTAAAGATGGACAGTCTTCATCAACAAATCATGTTGCTTACATTGAGCATGGTCCAAAGAAAGTTAAAATTGAATTATAAAATGTGATGCTATAACATATCAGTTGAACAAATTGTCTTCATTTTGTTATTGAATGTGTGTGAATGCTTTAGACATCTCGACTTGACCTATTGTTCTCTTGCAAATTAGTAATCAGTCATACTTTTGTTCATATCTAAATAAGTAATCACTACACTTTTATTGATATGATAATGATTTTCTTTCATTAAAGTGTGGTGATTACTTATTTACATATGAATAAAAGTATGACTGATTACTTATTTTGCATAAGAACAATAGGTGTCAGTCGTGTTTTCAGGGATAAATGGATGGCAAGAACAATAGGTCACATGACCTGAGTGGTATTCAGAGAAACTTCCATCGTTGAATTCGCATTCTTGGGGAGGACAAATGATAAAGAGAAAGCGATACCTACTACGAGTTTTTCATCTCAAGTTCATTTTTTCTCGCTGTTCATGAACCAAACTTGTAATTATCACATCGTTCGTGTAGCATATGGAGCGACAGGTGGCTCAAGAGAAAAACAACAGCATGGTTTGGCTCAAATTTTCATCCTTAAATAGTTTCCTTTTCAAACAAAGAATAGAAATCGGCGCAGCTTTGGTTCCAGAGAAACATGAAGTGGATGTCGTCTACAAAGCAACCATCATTGTGTTTTCTATGAGGGGAAAACAATTTTGATTTTCAGAAAACCTGTTTTTTTTTGTTTTGTTTTTTAATTAACCCCAAAGAGCTACACAAACCATCGGATGAGTTGCAGACGAAACATTTATTTTAAAGTTGAATGTTCAGTGAATAAACATAAATTTACTACACAATCTGGAGATAATCGTGTAACAGAGAAAGAAAACCAAATAAACTGAGTATAATTTCAATCTCAGTAAAAATAAGACTTATCACAATACTATACACTGTTTTATCCTGACTGGTGGAGATGTATCTACTAGATTTATCACTTTAATATGCAAATTAATAAATTACACCTAAACTCATTTTCGTTTACAGACTTTTTATATGCTTTCCTTACTGCAGTAACAATTCTGTGGACTTAAAATCCATTAAATAAAAGTGATATCAAATTCATCCTGATAGCTAATTTCGAGATTTATCAACGGCAACTGAGATTATTTTTTTGACATTGACAAGACACATGTGGTATTCTCATCGCGAAAATAATTTTAAAGTATAGATCCGTGTCAGAAATTGTAAACTGGTGTATAATGCAAATATCCACTAGGACTCACTGGTGAAGCCTTCTATTTGACATAAGTAAAATGTAATTGAGACTAAAAACATTACAGGACTGACCTGAAGTAAAACAACAACCTTGAACCTCTTTATAATGTACGTGAGCATATGATCTATATTCTCAACACACTGACGTAAGACTTTCCCTCTCATTATTAATGTACAAAATAAGTTCAATTTAACGTTTTCTCTGAGTAACTAAACAAAATTAAATGAACTGTAAGTATATATATATATATATAATATATATATATATATATATATATATATATATATATATATTATATATATATAATATATCTCGAAGTATAGAGATGTTCTCGTGGGAAATTGCAGTGCTCAATGCTAAGCAGAGCGTTACAAAGTTAGTGCTTGAGTTATACTTGAATCGTCTAGTCTCAAATCATCGGGATGTTTCTCTACTCCGTAGTTGTAATCTTCTCTTCATAAGCACCCTTGATGTCGATGTAAACCTACGAAAAACAAATAACAAACAAATTCAGGAACAAAATACACACACAGATATTTGAATGATAACCGGTTACACAGTTCATACGTTTACCTTCTTTTGGGTGAGTGTGTTACAGTAAGAAGTATTAAGTCGGCATGTCGAGAGTTAACAGTTACCTCTTTGTCCAGTTCCAATTCTTCCAGTTCGCTAGCAATCTCCTTGAACTTCGGCCTCCGTTTCGGTTTTTCGGACCAACATTTCATCACAAGGAGGTATCTAGAGAAGATTAGTTAACAGGCAGATGTTCATAAGAGGACGTACAAACCAATCGCGTGAAGTATAAGCACGCCACAGAACGGATTGAATTATGTTACCACACCACATGCAGAAAAATGAAGAAATATATTGGTTGAGATTTCGTCCTCATTCTTTGGTCATTCTACATAGGACCACCGACATTTGCTAAAGAACTACGCAGAAATACATGTATATTT